>NW_026442065.1:0-40000 GCF_026898425.1 Galleria mellonella | reverse complement strand
GAGGTCGACCTGGTTGGGTATATTGCTAGCAATGGGATTCTCAGTCTCTATTACTAACAATCCCTTTCCCCCCTATACAGAGAATTACGAATCGACGTTGATAACACTTTTTGTAATCGATATGGCTTACTATTGGTTTCATATTATATTATATTATTTCATATAGGTTTGAAGGGTGGGATATGGCAGTGAATTTACAGAAGAATAATACCTGAGTCCTCAGGAATGGCAATAAATGGAGGGTATCATGGGCGAAACAGTATACTTTATTGTGTCCATGGTACTGCTCATGTCTATAGGCGACGGTTACCACTTTCCGTCAAGTGGACCGTCAGCTTGCTTGCCATTCTAAGTTGTATAAAAAAAATTCTGACGAACGGAGCTACTGTTTTTCTATGCGGAATAATAAACTCCTCCTTAGCATTAACTGAAATGCTTTTAATTTAATTTAATGTGTATATTAAATTAAAAGCATTTTACTTTAATATTTTATGTTTTTAATTTAATATCATACATATTAAAATAAAAGTGTTTTTAATTTAATATGAGTATTTAATATTTTTAATATCATATACATAAAATTAAAAGCAACACAGAAAATTAAAAGAATATTGAATATACTCATCAATGTTTTTATCAAGTGAATTTTAAATTCGCTGTTTTTTTTAGCAAAGTTTACTGTATCTCATATAAGATATAAGGAAGGACTGTGGTTATTTAATTACACTTATGAATTATCACAACTGTGAATACATATTTTAATGGAAGTATATTACTTATTTTCTTTTCTTTTAATTTCTTTTAAGATTTTATACTGTTTTAATTTCACTTAAATAAATAAAGATATATCTTTTTATTTTTATCAATGAATAATGTCTGTTATTATATTCATTCCCATCTTTAGACGACTTATAAATTTGACGGGAGTGGATAAACTTCCCTTGTTACCAACATCTCGGGTGAAGATTTGGTTAGAAATTGAATAACTTTTAAGCCTTTTTATACAGTCTGATTTTTTTTAATGCTTTTCTAAACGAAATGTCTGTTGAAACTAGGTACACTGACAACAGTTACTTGTAAATTGAATGTTAAAGGTCAAACAGATTGAATGACTAACGTAATTATATATCTTATTATGAGGAAAACAGGACGTGTTTAGAACTGTTAGAGACGTGAGATGAAAGTGGAATTTGAATTAAAAGTTACAATGTATGTTTAGGTATACTGTGAAAGTTTTGATGAGTAGAGTAAATAAAGTAGGTTTTGCCAGTAGTTGCCACGGTTGGCAGACGGGTTGGCAACTGCTGTTTGGCTTTTGGTGATGTTCGAGAGACGCTGCTGCCCATTCTTACTCTTGTATACCTACATAAGTTTCCTTAATCGCTTTTTACGATACCTACTGGAAAGAAAGAGGTGGCCTATTCTATGCCGGGACCTAGACTTAATGTAATATATGTGTATGACAATATTGTATATACACAAATTTTGTATTACATTAAGAATTAAAGTGCCTAAAACTTACCCAATACTATTGACGTGTATAAAAATAGGGTTTTTCAAATGGCAGAAATGTAATTTCTTTATCTCACTAGAAAGAGATTTCCTACGCAAGCCGTTTGCATAATTTTTTTTCTGTCCCTTTTGTTTTTGCAACTCAGCAGTTGTGCTTGCATGGCTGTTTCATGGTTTATAAATGACGGGAATGAACGCCATCATTAAACTATGATAATTTGTGACATCCACGGAAAACGAAGGAGTAACCTATTCTATGTAGGAACCACACGACGGAAATTGAAGTTTTAATATTTTTTATTAATCGCTTTCTCTTACAAACCATAAACTAAGCAACGCGAAAGTGTAATAATTAATATAGCTGTGTTTCCGTTTTAAGGGAATGCAATTACAGGGTACTGAGACGTGTGACCTTAGCCCTCAGGAATGACAACGCACGAGGGTTATCATAGGCGTCATAATATAATACACTGTGAGTCCCATTGTACCAATTATGCATACAGGCGACGGTTATCACATTTTTGCGAATAATCTCTAGCTTATTTGCCATTTTAAGTTGTATAAAAAAGGACTTTTAAATATAAGCATTACCTTTTTTAAGTTGGTTAATAGTGGTGCAATAAAGAGTAGAATAAATCATCATTTCAGCTATTATCCTTCCTATGTTGGACATAGACCTGCCCCATAGACTGCCATAAGGAACGGTCCTGAGCCACCTGTATCCACTGACTCTATGCAATGCATTTGAGGTCATCACTCCATTAAGTTTGGTCGTTCTATTCTATGTAAATAAATAAAATAAACAAATATCTAAGAACGCTCGTGTTTCATATAACGCTCATTTTTCTATTTTAATAACATTCTGAAATGTGTTTAGCGTGACCTTTATTTTGACCTATAAGTTCTTCCGCGTATTGATGCTCCCTGATCCACCCTTATAATTGACACGGTATATATAAATAGGTAGAGCTGTGAAGGGCAGTATAAAGGGTAAATTTAGGAGGGGAAGTTGAATTTAATGTCATAATGATATTAAAATGGGGAAGTTTGTAAAGATATTTCTTACTTATTACACTTTTGTTTGAAGGTGAATGGATTTGAATGAAAGGTACATTGATATGATCATATCAGGCCTAACCAGTCTACTGCTGAACATAAGCCTTAGAGGGTTTCGCCACGCTTGGCAGGCGGATTGATAATCTCAGTTAGGCTTTTTTTTATGGGTGAAAATGGAATGGTAACCCCGCCTGCGCTAACGGGTTACGCTGACGGAGCACCAGTTAAGGGTGATAGATGAGAATAAAAGCAGGCCAGTTAGCATATCATGATAAATTCATCAGGAATTAACCATGATAGTTTCCAGGGGAACCGCAAGGAGGTCGACCTGGTTGGGTATATTGCTAGCAATGGCATTTTCAGTCTCCATTACTAACAATCCCTTTCCCTCCTCAGTTAGGCTTTGGAGATGTTTTAAGGGGGACGCTGCTGCCCATCGCACCCATCCCTTAAAGGAAGGGGTGGCCCATTCTATGCCGCGACCACACGGATATATCCAACAATAATCTGAATTAATATTATAAGAAGAAAAGATTAGATTTTTTTTGGATTTGTAATGAATAAACTTAATTACTTAACCGATTTTAATCATTCTTTCACCTATGGAAAGCCGCTATCAAATTCAGCCATTATCCGTCCACTGCTGGACATAAGCCTCCCCCATAGACTGCCATAAAGAACGGAGCCACCAGCATCAACTGACTCCCTGCAATGCATTTCAGGTTGTCACTCCATTTAGTGGGGGGGTCGTCCTACACTGCATTTACCCGTACGCGGTCGCCACTCAAGAACCTTTCTTACCCATCAGTTGTCGGTTCTTCGACCGCTAGTATATAATAATAGTAATAAGTGCCATACAATTACATTATCCGCATGGTTTTGCCATGCCATGAGTTTGCCAGCTCCAGTTTTAGCAATATTCCTATTTGGTCGACCGCTACGTGGTCCCCCCTGGAAACCATCGTGAACAATACTTATTGAATTCATCATGATGGGCTAAGTGACCTGCTTCATCCTCACCTATCATCTCTCATTGGCCATCAGCGTATACCGATAGCGCAGGTAAGGTTACCATTCCATTATCAGCTATTAAAAAAAAATAGAATATTCAGTGTTATGAAGTAACAGGTAGGGAACATTTAGCCATGACGACACCCAGACACGGTTCATGGTTGGGAAAATTTCGTTACATTTCTCCTGTTTGGGAATCGAACTTGCACATACCTACATAAAGCAGCGTGCCCATCACCGCGCTATGGAGGTCGTAAATAATTAAAGATTGTGTCCCATAAAGAAAACCGGCTTTAATTGTGATAAAACCAGTTATTTTAATCTAAAACTAGACTAAATTTTCTATGGGACCAATTAGTAAGTATATCTTTTTTAATAAAAAATAATCCAAATCGGCATAGAATGTATTTTTTTTATACAACTTAGAATGGCAAACAAGCTCACGGCTCACCTGATGGAATGTGGTAACCGTCGCTTATAGACATGAGCAGTACCATGGACATAATAGAATAGAGTTGTTAGGTAACAAATATAAAAAAAAACCGTATTGAGAACCTCAATCATTTTGAAGTCGGCTGAAAAAGATCAATACATAGTATACTTTGATCCCGATTTACAGATACAAACATTCAGCGGGTCTACCATGAAATAAAATTCCGAAATTTCGGACTCAATTTCGTGTGTTTGTTTATACCAAAATCAGACCAATAAATGGAGTTTAACATTTCGTTCGTCATACATCCTATCATAAAAGTTCAAAGGAACAATATTTTAACATTTTTAATATTTCCAAACGGCATGTATTATGTAATTTTAACATCAAATTTCTGTTTCGTTTGGCTCCGAAATTTCGGAAAACATTTCATGGTAGACCCTCAGTTTGCGGTCGTGCCTAATTGATTACATACACACTCATACCTACCAACACAATATGCGGTTGGAATATTAATTTGGAGTCGATAACGGGTCATATAATTTATTGAGCTGTTTATTTGGTGTTTGCATTAATTAATCGCGTGGTTAATTAACTATATATATATGCCAATAGTGGACAGCGAGTTGTATATAGGTATGTATGTATATGTGTGTAGAATGTGATTAGAGAGAAGTGTGGACTGAAAGACGATGTAGTGACAAACATCGAAAAGGGAATGACGAATACGTCATTCCCAAATTCCCAATGGCCAAAATAATAAGTTTAACTAATAAGTTTGGCCATTTGGAGAGGATGGATGAAAGAAGAATTACGAAATAGGGGGCCTACCATGAAAAATTAATACCGAATTTTTGGGCTCAATTTCGTGTTTTTGTTTGTGTTTGTGTTTTCGACCCAGTAAATGGAGCTTAACGTTTCATTCATCATAAATCCTATCCTAATAGTCCAGAGGAACGATATTTTAATATTTTTAATAATTTTAAAAGGCATGTATTATGTAATTTTAACGTCAAATTTCTATTTCGTTCGTCCCCGAAATTTCGGAAAATATTTCATGGTAGGCTCTCAGATTTATCGAACAAGAATGAATGGAGGCGTCAGTAGAGGTCGTCCTATTCTTTTTATTTTTGATGGGAAGCCCAACACCATTGTCATTGTGTACTTACATATTTTGACTAAGGTGCTGTAACAATATAGGAATACTTAACGTGTATGTACGAATATTTAATAGTTATTTACTTATTCTGTATGCAATTAATACCTTTTAGAGGCAAAACAAAAGCTAATTTTCAAATATAAATTCAAAAATATTGAAAATGGTTTAACTGTTTTTGAATATTTACATAATTGACAGTTAACAGTTGACTTTGCTCAACTTCGATGTAGCCACTAAATGCTGTTGGACTTTTAATTGGGTTTATAATTTAAGATTTTGTTCCACAAGAAAAAAAACAGCTTTAGTTGTAGCAAAATTTGTTATTTTGATTTCAAAACTAATTTACTGATCGAATTTTGATAAAATTTCCATTAGACTTAACTAAAAGTATATCCTTTTAGATAGAAAAAAAAAACAATAAATCGGATGACAACTAACGGAGTTATGAGGTAACATACATAATAAAAATATAACCGAATTTAGAACTTCCTTTTTTTCGGAGTTGGTTAAAAATAAAAACTTTTTATTTGACTAACTAGCACTTACTTAATTTTGATGTAATTTACATCGTTGTGAAGTCAGAGCGGACCGGTAGTATGTTATATGTTTCATGATATGTTCAATGTAAATCTAAATCTCTATTAATGACAATTTAGTAAGTATACACTCTTGAATTTGCCAAGAAAAACTCATTACACAAGGTACACCGTGGAAGTTCGTAATCAGATTAACGTACGTAATCAATGCCACGATCTTTATGTTATTGCCAACAAACTGACGGCGAACTTTCATTAGGCTTACTTCATTGATAAGACGTCTATTGACAAGTTCCGTTCCTTAAGAGTTTGTTTTTACACAATCTTTATACAAGGTCAGAGCGCGACGATGGATTGTCCACATCTTGGCGCTAGTCATCATCATCATTACCATCTCAGCTGTCATCTGTCCACTACTGAACATATACTTCCCCCATAGACTGTTATAAGGAACGGTTTTAAGCCACCTGTGTCCACTGACTCTCTGCAATACATTTGAGGTCTCACTCTATCTACCATTAGTATGATTGACTATTCATTTTCACAACACAAGAAAATTTTCCTGTCACGGTCTCCACAGTTTTCCTGTCACGGTGAGCAAAATTTTCCTGTCACGGTCATCAAAATTTTCCTGTCACGGTCACCAAAATTTTTCTGCCATGGTCACCAAAATTTTCCTGTTACATTCACAAAATTTTCCTCTTACCTTCTCAAAATTTTCCTGTTACAGCCCTAAAAAATTTCCTGTTACGTACTCAAAATTTTCCTGTTACAGCCCCAAAAATTTCCTGTTACGTACTCAAAATTTTCCTGTTACATCCACAAAATTTTCCTGTTACGTCCACAAAATTTTCCTGTTACGTGCACAAAATTTTCCTGTTTCATCCCCAAAATTTTCCTGTTACGTCCCAAAATTTTTCCTGTTACGGACATCAAACTTTTCCTGTCACGATCGCCAAAATTTTCTTATGTTGTTCAAATTGAATATGTCAGTCACACTAGTACCACGGTGTGTATAATCCGTCGGCGCGCTCCGACTTTGCATAAGGTTCGTGTAAACAGTTTGATTTCTCAAGATTTTTATAGCGTTTAACGTTTCGTGCAAAAAAACCACGCGGTAAAAATACGCAGTATGTGCTCTGTTTTCAGATATCAATGGATTATTAGAGACTAGACTTTAAACACCACTTCGTTTGCGTGACCAGGATATGTTTATTAACCTGGATAGAAAGTAGCCTATGTCCTTCTCTATCTCATGTAGTTTTTTTTTAATGCAATTTACATGAGCAGCACCATGGACATAACAGAGTATACTGTTTCGCCCATGATACCCCCCATGCGTTGCCATTCCTGAGGACTCAGATGTTATTCTGTACCATGTAAATTCACGTCATATCCCACCCTTCAATCCGAAATAACCATGTAAACATAACTGCTTCATGGTAGAAACACAATTGAGACAGAGGTACCTAAGCAAACGACTTTTATACAAAGTCTTTTTCTGGTAGAACGTGAACTCCTTCCTTGGTAAAACGTGCATAAAATTGAAAGTATTTAATACTTGGTTTTCACTGTCTATCCCATAAGTGACCTGTTAGGAAGATCTAACTCTTTGAATGCGATCTCTAATAGAATTTCCCAATAGCCACAAAAGTTAAACTACGGTGTGCGTGCATATAATGTGCGGTGGGCTTGAATGCTGCGCGCGCGCCGGCGGAAGCGCCTCGTTATGTTTGCGGTTATCTATGGCTAATAGAATAGTGTTCCATTCTCCATTATTTTCACATGTAATTTCATGGCTATCTGCGTTGGTATTTTCGAAGATCATCCTACTTTTTACTTATATTATAAATGCGAAAGTTTATAAAGATATTTGGATGTCTGTTACTCAATCACCTTTAAACTTTGATTGATTTGATTTCACCTTTAAATTGAGATTTGAATAAATTTTGGTATACGAGTAAGTTTTATTGTTAAAAACTTAAAAAATAACAAAAAAAAATTGTTCTATAAAAAATGCATTAAAGCCACTTCTTCGATTGTTACTTGCTGCATCCAATAGGGTCCATAATGCTATTGTAATATTATGGAATGCTGATAAAACGAATATAAGTATTTTAGTTTTTAAACCAAAATAACTGGTTTCGACATAAGTGAAGTTAATCTTAGTCCCTAGATGGTGTTGCAGTACATCAATTTTTATACCGTAGTTATTTATTTATTTATCTATTCTTTATTGCACAATAAAACTTTGTACAAATGGCGCTCTTAACGCCATATGGCATTCTCTACCTGCTAACTATTTGGTAAAAACAGAAAGCGTATGAAGGGCCGATGCAGTGAAAAATATGTGACAATTATAGTAACACATTAAGGTAATACACAATACATTAAGGTAATACTTGATGCCCACAGCCACTTTCTACCATCGTACGGCTCGCCATCGACAGGGAGTTCATCCTCATGTCCTACAGCCTAAATGGTCGCGTACTGCGCGGTTTCAGAGATGTTTCCTCCCACGAACACTCAGGTTGTGGAATGAGCTCCCTGCCGAGGTTTTCCCAAGAGACTACAGCATGGGGTTCTTCAAAAGGGGTGTAAAGAGGTTTCTTCAGGGTCGGCAACGCACGCGTAATACCTCTGGTATTGCAGGTGTTTATAGGCTACGGTAATCACTTAGGTGGTGGTAGGTAAGTGGGCCGTATGCTTGTTTGCCACCTCAGTGGCAAACAAAACACCTCAGTAGTAAACATTTCTTTTAATATATAGGGTTAACCCTCAAACCGTCAGAGAGACCGTTGTAATCATATCAAGAAAAAAATATCTAAACAAATAAAAAACGTTTACCGTATTTTGCTAGTAACATACTGTTATATATATATATAAAAAAAAGCAATTTCGTTAGTGAACTTTATTTACATGCTAATGTATTGTGCCCCAGCCTTACCGCGTAACGATAAAGTTTACGGGAAAGTTTTTATATCCACTCAGGCGGTCAGTTTTCCCTTTACCTCGTCCCCAATTACGGAATTAGGATCCATCGCACCCGGATTTTAAATGGACCATAAGTTTAGCAGTTTTCCTCTACATCCCTTTTCTTACTTTTTTTTTTCTTAATAGGCTAAGATCCCGAATTTAATTTCTGTAGGTATAAGACTTTTTAATAAAACTTTGTTTATTCAATGTATCATAATCATCATTATATCGGTCTTTAACTGTCCACTGTTGTATATAAGCCTCCCCCTTGGGGGGTTTTGTCAGTAGTTGCCACGCTTGGCAGGTGGATTGGCAGTTAGGCTTTAAGAAGATTAAATCTTAAAACTCTAAATTATATTTTAGCTCATTTAAACTAAGTTTCATTAAAAAGTCTTATACTCGTACCTGCAGATATCAGCAGCGGAATCTTAGACTATAATACATGTTTGTATCATAAAAGTATATTGGATATTTCTATATAATAATTACTTATCTTTTTCTTTTTTTAACGTGTGGAAAATGATCACAAGACCGACATAATTGCAGAAGGAATTGTTAGTAATGCGAACTACCAGTCCCATTGCTAGCAATATACTCAGTTAGATTGACCTCCACGTGGTTTTCTCTGGAGACCATCCTGTTGAATTCCTGGTGTATTTTTCAATATGGGTTAACTGATCTGCCTTTTCATCTTACCTATCATTCATTACTGGTGTCCCGCCAGTGTATACCGTCAGCGCAGGCGGAGTTACTATTCCATTTACATCTTTTTTTTTTTTTTTTTCATTCCATTTACATCTTTTTTTTTTTTATCTCATTTATCTGTCCCATGTAGTTTTCCTTTCTTGTTTTTCGGTGCACTAATTCATTTTGCATCTTCTTCCATCTATTAAAAAAATTGTCATCTATCCCAAAAATAAAGAAAATAGAGATATCCTTGATCTCCCAAAAAGAATAATAAAAATCGATTCAGAAACGATATAATCACACCATAGTCACACAAAAAAATACAGTTTCTTTTTATCTGTCCCATTATGTAGTTATTCCTCGTCTTGACCTTCGTCACTCTTATGTTTTGGACCACATCTATTTTAGCCAACCATAAAAAAATCCTTACTACTACTATAATGATAAGACATTTTATACACCAACTCCTTTCAACTATATGGGATAGAGATATATAAAGATATATGTCGGTGACGCAGATAAAGTCAGGGATAAAAGCTAGTAAAAAATCTTTATAATTCATACGATTTTCAGGTTGAAATATAGAGATTAACTATGAATAATTATATGTTGGTGAGCAGATAAAGTCTGTTGGCTGGCAAATATAGGAGATTAGCTTGATAATTTGTAGCTTCTGTTGGCTGGCATAAGGTATGAGTTTCCAACTCTGTCGGTTAATATGCAAGTGAATTATGCAATACTATGCAAGTTGGGCGTAACCCGAGTTGTACAGAGCTCTATTATAAACTATAGTGAAGTTATAACTTGCTGAATACACTTTGAGTATAAAATATATTTTTCAGGTTGTTTCAGTTACAGAGGCCGAAGATAATATTCTTAAGTGACAAAGTAATTTGACGTATACAGGGTTTTTTTTATACAACTTATAATGGCAAGCAAGCTGACGGCTCACCTGATGTAAAGTGGTAACCGTCGCCTATAAACATAAGCAGTACCATGGACATAACAGAGTATACTGTTTCGCCCATGATACCCCCCATGCGTTGCCATTCCTGAGGACTCAGGTGTTAGTCCTCCGTACCCAGTAAATTCACGCCATATCCCACCCTTCAAACCGAAACACAGCCATGCAAACATAACATGCTTCACGGTTGAAACACGAATGGGACAGAGGTACCCACGCAAACGACTTTTGTACAAAGTCTCCCTCTGGTAGAAAAAGTAAAGTAAAATGTAAAGTCGCCCGTTTGACACTTATGATTAACCGAAGATAATTGAAATAAAAAGAGAAAGAAATTGTTTAAAAAAATTACTAACAGTTCGCTAAATGTTTTAAATACTCTATTATGTCCATGGTACTGTTCATGTTTACAGGCGACGGTTACCAATTTTCATCAGGTGGGCCGTCAGCTTGTTTGCCATTTTAAGTTGCATAAAAAATACTTTTCATAATAATTTCATATTTATCTACAATATAAAAAGTTTGTTTTTTCTAAATTCGCTTGAAAATCGAACCTTAGATATAGATGTAATCTAATACATATAATAGAGGTAGTCATTGCCGTGGTGTCACACGTGTTCGCCCCTGGTAATCATCGTGGTTAAAACTTGGGCCATTTATAATAAGAGGTCAACTGATCTGGTATCCTCAAAGATTATTCCCTCCTAGTATTTCGCCAGTAAACGAGTATGAACTTGTTGGAATAGTATATTGGGATGTAAGCCATGTAAGCTATATCATCAATAATGTAGATGGGGTTACTATTCCAGTCTTTGAGATTGTATGTGGTACTGCTCATGTCTATAGGCGACGGTTACCACTTTCCATCAGGTGGGCCGTCAGCTTGTTTGCCATTCTAAGTTGTATATAAAAAAAAAATTATAAAGAAAAAACCGTCTTCAATTGTGGCCAAAACAGTTTTGTTATAAAAATTAAACTACTATACAGATTTTAATAAAATTTCTATGGAAACATATATTTAAATATGTAAGTATATATTTTCAGATAAACAAAAAAAAAACGGTACGATAGAGATGGAATTATAAGTTAACAAACTTAAAAAAAAAATATAAGCACATTGAACACCTTTTTTTGAAGTAGGTTGAAAAAACAATTGCAACTCAATGACCGTCTATTAAGGCCAGATGTTTACTTATTTTTATGAAAGAAGAAAGTTAAGATATACTTGCAATCAAAGTGATAGTAATTTACCAAAGTTCGGACTACACACAATTACTTTGTCGGAACTAGTAGTAACTGGTGCCATCTGTTGGCTATTTCCCAAAGACATTTAGTTTGGTAAGCCTATTCAATCCATTATTACTTTCACGGTTTCGAACTTTTTTGTTTATTGTTACTTTGATATGTTGAATTAACTTTGTGTACTCAGTCACTGGTGACTTGAACATAATCTGTGTTTTACCAAAAGTCTTTTTCGGACATATTTTCTATGCGCAATATTTTTGCCTATTCTGAATCGATTATTATAATTGATTTTTGCCATCAATTGGGTTTAAACTCCAATTTTTCTATAGATTAGATAGTCAACTTTCATTAGTTGGAGAGACACTATAAAAAGGTTATATAGATTTTGCTCCGCTAAGAAAAATAATGAAGTAAGACATTAAACTCTATCACTGGTTATTTGATTAGAATTATTTTGTTTAATTCCGCTACCATTAGTATGTGTGCGACTGCTAACACTCGAAGATTGACCACCACTATTACTATTAGAAGTTACACAAGCTTACTTGCCATCAATCTCCGACTGTCATTTTGTTCACGCACGTTTTGCGACACACGTTTCACCTTTAAACGAGGTATCTTAAGGAAGAGAGTGTTCTTAATAGGGAGGTTAGTCCTCATTGCTATTAATATACCCTACCAGATCGACCTCCAGGCGGTTTCCCCTGGAAACTATCGTGACTAATTTATCTTTTAATTCGACACGATGGGCTATTTGACTTGCCTTTTATCCTCACCAATCATTCCTCACTGGTGCCCCGCCAGTGTATACCGACAGCGCAGTTCTGGGTTACCTGGTTTTTGTATAAAATAAAAAAAAAATATTATCCATAAAAAAAAAAAATACATAGTGGTGGTAAATTTTCGAGTGTTGGCAGTCACACACGTACTAACGGTAGCGGAATTAAACAAAATAATTCTAATTGAATAACCAGTGATATGGACTAGTATAAGGTAACACCTAGTTTAGTAAAGTATAAACTCTGTCGATTGTAATTATTTTATATATATATATATATATACAGAAATTAGATAAACTGAAAACCACCACTTTTGTTTTAATTATGCTGTAACTTATTAAACTGACACAATCCTATCAACGAATTTTCAACGAGTTTCTAACTAGTTATTTAAATTTATGAGACTAAAATGCCGCAGTCGTTGTTAAAATCACTTTATAACTGAAGAATGTAATTCAGTTAAATTTTACATGGATTTTGCTATCTACCAAAAAATATTTACCAGAGAAAGACTTTGTACAAAAGTCGTTTGCTTGGGTACCTTTATCCCATTCGTGTTTCAACCGTAAAACAGTTGTGTTTGCATGGCTGTGTTTCGGTTTGAAGGGTGGGATGTGGCGTGAATTTACAGGGTACAGAGGAATAATACCTTGGTTGTCAGGAATGGCAACGCATGGGGAGTATCATAGACGAAACACTATACTTTGTCCATAGTACTGCTCATGTTTATAAGCGACGGCTACTACTTTCCATCAGGTAGGCCGACAGCTTGTTTGCCATTCTAAGTTGTATAAAAAAAATATTCTTTAAAAAATTTTATGCAACTTCGGAAATTAGAAGTTATCAATTTTTTTGTATATTTTTTGTGTTTATATTACACAATGTCTGTATTTAATAATGTTAAACTATATATGTGTGCTCTAGGAATTGTCGTGTGACCTCGCTAAAGAATGGGTCACCCCTTCCTTTCCCGTGGGTGTCGTGAGAGGCAACTAAGCGGCAGAGAGGGATGGGCAGCAGCATCCCTCTTAAAACATCTCCAAAGCCTAAGTGTGGTTGCCAACCAGCTTGCTAAATATGGCAACTATTAGCAAACCCCCCCAAGGGCTGATATGATGACCTAAATATTACACGACTTATATATAGATATTAAATAACTATAGTATGGCATAAGATATAGTAATATGTAAACTATATTAAGCCATATAAGAATATAAGGCGGTCTCATGCTAAAAGCATTCTCTAGCAGTCAACCTTTGGGAAGTAACATTTTATAATACTTATAGAATTTTCTGGTACATGCATTACTTGAGGCGGTATCGCTCGCGAGCTATTGTTGGCATGCTTTGTGGTTCTTATATCGGGACATGACTCTATACTTTACTTTTTTAGGGATCCGTATATCTATCAAAATAATATAATATAAATAAAAAATGTACTAGGGTACTCTCTCTCTTTTCATTTAAGAGTTTCCTCTTGTCGGTGCAACTAATTCATGCATCTTCCAGCCAGCTCTATCCCAGGTCATATCCTTGATCTTCCTATACGACATGACATCTAGTGTTTCTTTTATCTGTCCCATGTAGTTATTCCTTGGTTTTCCCCTTCCTCTTTTGCCTTCTATTTTTTCTTTTACTATGCTCTTAAAAACTCGTCATGTTCTATACGGTGGCTCAGCATTTTGCCTTTTCTATATTCTAATATACTAGGGTTTTTTTTATATACAACTTAGAATGGCAAACAAGCTGACGGCCCACCTGATGGAAAGTAGTAACCGTTGCCTATAGACATGAACAGTACCATGGACATAACAGAGTATACTGTTTCGTCCATGATACCCCCCATGCGTTGCCATTCCTGAGGTTGTTATTTCTCCGTACCCAGTAAATTCACGCCATATCCCACCCTTCAAACCGAAACACAGCCATGCAAACACAACTGCTTTACGGTTGAAACACGAATGGGACAGAGGTACACAAGCAATCGACTTTTGTACAAAGTCTCCCTCTGGAGGACTAGGGTACTAGACTAATTATAATAAATTATATATAATAAGATTATTTTATTTTTGTAAATACTAATGATTGTTCATCATTATCACATCAGCCGTTAACTGCCCACTGCTGTCTCTCCCTTTTGGAGGGTTTTGCCAGCAGTTTCCAGGCACAGTACACTTGGCAGGTGAGTTGGCCACCGCAGTTATGCTTTGGTTATATTTTAAGAGGAATGCTACTGCCCATCCCTCGATTATTATATTATTTTAGTCGCCTCTTACGACACCCATGGTAAAGGAAGTGGTGGCCTGTTCTATGCTGGGACCACATGCCCAAGTGTAAATTCATAGGTGTCTATTATAGATAGAAAATACTTAGACCGATACATATAGTGGTATACAGACGTATTCATAAATACATGTATAATATTTGTATTATGTGGGAATCGAACCTGCAACAGATAAAAGGTCCCACCTTTTATCGGTTGCAGGTTAAATTATTGTACGTTGTTATAGTTATATACGTTAATTATTTTACTTACAATCTTTCTTGTCAAAAATCTATTAATCTCATTTAAGTCAGTTAAAAGTGTAACGTTACGCTCTGATAATTTAAAATTGAAGGTTAAAGACATTGTTTATGTCTATTACTACGTGTTTTGAGTTTACCATATATATATATATATGGTAAACTCAAAACACGTATACAAAACAATATATATATGGCGTGTCTAATATAAATGGATGGGTTTCTCCCCATCCATTTATATTAGACACGCCGTATTGGATTGTTAGTTATGGAGACTGAGAATTCCATTGCTAGCAATATACCCCAACT
Organism: Galleria mellonella; assembly: GCF_026898425.1. Classification (NCBI taxonomy): domain Eukaryota; kingdom Metazoa; phylum Arthropoda; class Insecta; order Lepidoptera; family Pyralidae; genus Galleria; species Galleria mellonella. The sequence goes on along the minus strand of NW_026442065.1, from coordinate 24,814 downwards.
AGGTCGACCTCCTCGCAGTTATCCCTGGAAACTATCATGATTAATTCCCGATGAATTTATCATGATGGGCTAATTGGCCTGTTTTCATTCTCATCTATCACCTTTCACTGGTGCTCCGCCGGCGTATCCCGTTAGCGCAGGCGGGGTTACCATACCATTTTCACACATAAAAAAAATTAAATGGTTGGAGGGAAAGGGATTGTTAGTAATGTGGACTATCAATCCCATTGCTAACAATGTATCCTGTCAGGTCTACCTCCACATGATCCCACCTGGAAACCATTGAGCTGAATTCCAGGTGCAGTCATCACGATGGGCTGACTGACCTGCCTTTTTCATTCACATCCATCATCCTTCACTGGTGCTAGCTTATATCGTTAGCGTAGGCGGGTCCACCATTCCATTATCATCTATTAAAAAATAAATAAATGGATAAACTATTATTTAAAAAAGAAATTCAGGATTTTCTCAAAAAATAATTAAGTGGTAATATAAAATTCTTTCTTTTATAGGCGACTACGTTATCAGCCAGTAACATGGGACGTATTTTATTGGACAAAAAAATTATGATCTCCTACCCGTGAAGAGTTGGATTGAGGCGCTAGATTTTTATATTTTAAAAATAAACAAAAGAGTAAAAAGTCCTTTTTATCCTACTTTTTTAGTAATATTATTTATGTGAAATGTTACTAAATATGTTTTAAATTCAAATTTAAACGAATACTGCGTACCGAAGAATGGCGAATGGATTGACATAAAAAAAAATATTTAGAATGTGAAAAGAACACTTTTTGAAATCAATCGAGTATCAAGAAGTGTTCCTTTTTTTATATTACAAAACAAACAATTGCAAGTTAAATAAAAGCTTGTAAAAAAATTCAGGTGAATAAAGAACCTCCTTTGGGGAGTTCTTTAAAAAGGACCAGAAACGGCTATAATATTAATTGAATAACTCAGCATTTCAGTTTCGTTTTAACATAAACAAGGGGTGCGTCTACTTGGTAATATTTCGTCGTCTGTTCCACAGCTCGCCGGCGACGTTCCCACATCTTCCCGAGGGATGTAAACTAGTGATGTGCCGACTTCTTTTTACTATTCGGATATTTTGGTATTCGTTAAAAAATAGAATCGAATATTCTGACTATGTATTTTTTTTATACTTTTTTTTTATACCACTGAGGTGGTAAACAAGCATACGGCCCACCTGATAGTAAGCGGTTACCGTAGCCTATGAACGCCTGCAATACCAGAGTTAATACGCGCGCGTTGCCGACTCTGAAGAAACCTCTTCACCCCCCTTTTGAAGAACCCAATGCTGTAGTCCCTTGGAAAAACCTCGGCAGGGAGCTCATTCCATAACCTGAGTGAATAATTGTACGGATATTTGAGTTTTTCATCAGATTTGAATAATTTTTTAATTGATTTCAGAGTTAAAAATGATTTCTTAATTTATAATATTTAAAGAGGGATCATTTGTTTGTTTATAATGGATCAACTCAAAAACTACTCCATTGATTTTGAAAATCCTTTTACCTATAGAAAGCTACATTATCAGCGAGTAACATATGCTATATACTATTTTGGAAAATTCTATGCACCCGTGCAAAGCCGGGTCGGATCGCTAGTGAAGATACCTAATATGTGTTATTAACAACTTAACCAGCTGGCCTTCTTATATATTTTATTTTATATTATTTTTGATACCTATATGCTTTTTAGATATTCTTTTCCTGTTTGTTTTAAAATAAACAGTAGACGTGATGAAGCCTTTTTTCCTTTTTTTCCCCTTAAAAATTTGTAATTTACCCTTTGATAGTTAAAAAGTGTTAGTGGCTGAGACCATTCCTTATGGCAGTCTATAGGAAAGGCCTATGTCCAGCAGTGGAGAAATATTGGCTTATATGATGATGATGAATTAAGAAATTTCGGCGGAAAGAATTAAGACTGTGTTTCGGTTTGAAGGGTAGGATATGGCGTGAATTTACAGGGTACAGAGGAATAACACCTGAGTCCTCAGGAATGGCAACGCAGAGGGGGTATCATGGACGAAACAGTGTACTATGTTATGTCCATGATACTGCTCATGTTTATAGGCGACGGTTACCACTTTCCATCAGGTGGGTCGTCAGCTATAAAATATATAAAAACAGAAATATATAAAATTTATAATACGCGATTAGTTTTCAAAGTGTTTGAAACCTGTATTCGATTAATGTGTATTCGAATTCTACAGATTGAGTATCTAGTGGATATTCGAGTCAGTTCTCGACTTACCGTAACCTGGCACGTCACTAATGTTGTTTTTTATTTACAATATCGTTTTACAGAGCACCAGATGCTGTGTCCTCGAATGTGTTATGCAAATTCTCGTTTCGTGATAAATCGATTTATGTGTTTAAAATTGTGTCAGGCGTCTACAGTTTTATAGTGGGGTGTTAGATTTAGTTTTCTGTATCTATCCATTACTTACTGTCCACTGCTAAGCCTTCCCTACAAGGGGAATTAAGTAGCTGCCACGCTTGGCAGGAGGACTGGCAAACCGCAGTTAGGCTTTTAGAGATGTTTTAAAGAGATGTTTAAAGAACGACGTTGTTGTTCATCTCTCTACCATTAAGTTCTTTTAATCGCCTCTTACGACATCCACTGGAATGGAATCATCTCCACCCTTAGGGGAAGGGAGTTGCCATTAGTTGCCATGCATGGCAGGTAGATTGGCAACCACAGTTATGATTTCAAGATGTTTTAAGAGGGACATTGTTGCCCATTCCTTGTAAGAGGCGACTAATGGAGGGCGTTACTTGCCTTTTACGACAACCACGGGAAAGGAAGGGGTGGCTTGTTCTATGTCTGGACCACATGATGGTGTGAGAAAGTAAAAGTGGTTTATGACCGTAGATACTGTGTGCAAATATAAATAATCTATGAAAAGCGGAACCTTTTAATTTTTTTTATTTATTATCTTTAATGGACAATAAAGAGTTATTATATATACTCAGTACAGTATAAGTGAATAATAAGTTTAGTTGTTAATTATTCAAGTAAGCAATAATTTAAATACTTAGAAATTAGTCTTATAGAATTTTTATCAAAATTGGTACAGTAATTTAGTTTTTAGATCAAATCTTGGTTATGTCATAGTTGAAGTCGGTTTATTTTTGTGATCTTTATTTTATTTATTTACTTATACTTTATTGTATACAAATATTATAATGTTATAATTAATTTTGAATAAGCATGTACAAGAGGCGGGTTTAATTTTGTAAGAGTTCTCTTCTAGCAAACCTTCAGTGGAAAGGAGCATGAATAATTTTACATCTAATATATAAAATTCTCGTGTCACGGTGTTTGTTACCAAACTCCTACGAAACGGCTTTACCAATTCTTATGAAATGTTGTGTGCATATTGGATAGATCTGAGAATCGGTCAACATCTATTTTTCAGACCCTTCAATGATAAGGGTGACCCACCCCTAATTTTTTTTTCATTTTTGTTGTCAATTTTTTTTATTTTTATTTTATTATGATTCAGCATTGAAAGATACATACAAATTAAAATTTTTACGCTTTTACGTTTAACCCCTGTTGTTTAAGCGCGATTTTTATATTCCGCAATAGGGATGCAAGATGTCAATCGAATATAATAATTGTAGTACGATAAATTTTCATGTATACTTCTCGAAATAATGTATATGATAAAACAACGTTTGCCGAGTCAGCTAGTATACATATATAGATAAATTAGTGTGGTACGAAGGCTCAAAAAAAATTTATATGTACAGGAATAAACATCAAAGGTATAATGACTTGTATATATATCTATAAATTGTATAGACTCACGTAAACACTCTTAATATATAAAGAATCTGAATGCATTTAATATATAAAAGAAGAACTATGAAGAGCCTTTACCTATTTATAACTAAATATCTATTAATAGTTACTGCTTTGATTCTATGTCTAACCTTTTGAACATAATAATTTAATTAATCTATTAATGGATACCATACATGTTCTATAGGCACGAAGCCATGAATATCGTTACGCCTTCTCAATAATATTATAAAGCTTTCAATCCATTGCCTTTAATATATTAATTAAACAACCGGCGCTACACTATAATGTAATGGAATATAAGCACCAGAGAGAGACTTTGTACAAAAGTCGATTGCTTGGGTACCTCTGTCCCATTCGTGTTTCAACCGTGAAGCAGTTGTGTTTGCATGGCTGTGTTTCGGTTTGAAGGGTGGGATATGGCGTGAAGTTACAGGGTACAGAGGAATAACATCTGAGTCCTCAGGAATGGTAACGCATGGGCGGTATCATGGGTGAAACAGTATACTCTGTTATGTCCATGATACTGCTCATGTCTATAGGCGACGGTTACCACTTTCCATCAGGTGGGCCGTCAGCTTGTTTGCCATTATCAACATCAGATCAGTAGTTTAGTTTTTAGATTAAAATAACTGGTTTCATCACAATTGAAGTCGGTTTTTTTATTTATTTATAAATTGTATAAAAAAGTGGGTATGTTATTCTTCAAATAAAGGAAATGGCGACTTTAGTACTAACAAAATACACCGAAGAATGTTGAAAATATCGCATCATAGTATCTAGTGCTTTTATTATTTTCATTTCAAAACCAATGATATGTTCTCGTCATATGTGGACGTCGAAAGGTTTAATTGTATTTAATACTCGTGGTATTAAAAAAATAATAAACAAGTGGCAAACAGGCATATTGCCTGTCTAACTGTAAACGGCCACTAGACTTATTTTGGAACGCAGAATGATGTATATATATAGATTTTACTAAAGTTATTCCAGTCGCGACAAAATTAATACGGACCCACGAGATTAAACTCGATAGTTTGTAAAAAGAATGATAAAAAACGGTTCAGAATTGGTGAAGATACCGCGTAACACGCACACACATACAAGAAAAATTCGGGCGAAATAAAACTCGCCTCTTGACCGAAGTCTTTTAAAATTACATCTGATTAATAGAAATTCCCTCCTCACTTATTCAACGTCTCAACTGATTTTCAACTAGTAAGTCGTCCGTTTTTAGGAACCTTAACATTTTCCTCTCCGCCTGTTTAATTGAGTTACACAAATTAGTCGTGACTCTTTTAAAATACGTTTTCTTTTTTCGCCTATTTTCGTCCAGCTAAGTCTATGGTTACTTTTAAAATGTTATTAGAAATTATAGGGCGAATATAATTCAAAGGTAAACTGGAGTTGACAATATTAAGTAAAGTACAGTCTCTCGGTTATTTACGGCGTGTCTGCTATGTTAATTATGTTAAGACGGCTTCATTATGCAAGAAAAATGGGATGTCATATTTTTTAAAATTAATTACGTTTTGTATAAAGTTTTGTTTAGTAACTTCTACAAACATAACTGGAGTTTACAAATAAACGCAACTCGAATTAACAAGTTTATTTGATTAAAGGTTATCCATTAAACAGATATACAAAAATATTTTTTGTTAAGTTCTGATTCCAAACATCGAAATAATCTGTCGAAATATCCGTTTTTAACTTTTAAAGTTTGCTGATTCCTTGATATAGGCTAATACCTATGTACTTTTTAATATACTCGTATCTTTACAAGGCTTCATTCGTTTCCTATGATGGGAATAAGACAATTCTGAGGTGGGCATGATTTAAAGGCAGTCATAGGCACTCGTATACTACGCAGTTCAAATCCACCGTATTTGAGCTTGTTTGTCGATGAAGGCTATAGAAAGTCGCGTATATATATATATATATATGTGTGTGCGTGTCCGTATATATATATATATATATATATATATATATATATGTATATGTGTGTGCGTGTGCGTGTGCGTGTGCGTGTGCGTGTGCGTGTGCGTGTGCGTGTGCGTGTGCGTGTGCGTGTGCGTGTGCGTGTGCGTGTGCGTGTGCGTGTGCGTGTGCGTGTGCGTGTGCGTGTGCGTGTGCGTGTGCGTGTGCGTGTGCGTGTGAGTGTGCGTGTGCGTGTGCGTGTGCGTGTGCGTGTGCGTGTGCGTGTGCGTGTGCGTGTGCGTGTGGGTGTGTAACGGGATTTCTATGAACTTACTATGTTTGTTGTTTCCAATTGATTTGTTAATACAAAAAGTTCACAGCAAGCATTTCTTTTCAGGTCTGTTCCCGTTCGGCAAGGTGATAAAGCTGTTCACCGCTCCCGGCGACGACGACGGGCGAGAGTGCCAGCCGAGCGGGCACGCGGTGGCCCGCGCGGGCGTCTGTCTCAACGCGTACGAGTGCCACGACCGGCAGGGCAGGGCCTCGGGCGAGTGCGCTAAGGGGCTCGGCGTCTGCTGTGTTTGTAAGTTGCTACTATCTCTATACTATATGGGGATATACACATATATATCTTGTGCCACCGTCCCACTTCTATATGTTCTCCCTTAACCAAATGTTGTCCGTAAGAAATTGCCCTAGCGATAAGACCGCTTTTTGTACCTTTATATAGGTATATATTTCAATCTGTATTTATATTACTGTATTTCACTTGATTTATTCAATTGTCATTGTCTATTTTTATGTTTCTGGTGCATTAAAGAGGGAAATAAATAAATAAATAATAAATAAATATATATGATTCTAGCTGTTTGCCCGCCATTTATAAACGCGTGGATTTCAGAAGAAGGATAACGAATGAAATAAAAGTGAAATGAAATTTATTTGCCAGATATATTGTTGACAGGATGTTGTATTTGTCAAGTTTAACAGGTTTACAACAAAAATAGAAAAATAGCTTTCAGAAATACGCCTATGAAAACTGCGTACAATTTAGTGCAGTAGTTCTTGAACAAACACATACTCGTAGATTGCCATACAAAACTACTGAAAATTACTGTTTTGGCTTCTGTTGATTTTATATAAATTCCTCATATACATTTTTCTTAAATAACTCCCTTGTCATTCAAAATTCGTGTGTCTAGTCCTTTTCGACAATACCGATAGATGTGTTATCGTTTCTGCAAGCATGACATAGAACGAGACAGACATATCTGGTATTTCGATCAATGAATTCATTTGCCACTTGTCTAGGGGACGAGAGGCTAATATTTTCTATGATTATTGATTCTAGAACTTTACTAGCAAGTGACTACTGTCTAACTGTCTAGAGCATGTAAAATTAACAATATTATTTATAACGGCTGACGTACAAGTGATTAATGGACCGGTGAAAGTTCCGCTGAAACCTAATGATCCATTCAAACGCAACGAATACGCACACGTTTCGACTATAAATACTTATCTACGAATTACCTAAAAGTGATTGCTCGATTTTGCTAAACGTGATTCTGTATTTAGGTGTTGGTACAATTAGGCATACTACTAATTTGGTAGAAAAACTGACCACTTACTACCAAGATAGTAATTTACCTGTATATTACTGAAATAGAAATTAACAACTAACATTTAAATAGATAGATAGATACTCTTTATTGTTTCCTCCGTAAGATTACAATAGTAAACTTATTATAAATATAAATAATTACAAGAAATAATCACAATGAGAAAACAATGGGCGACCTTATCGCTAAGAGCGATCTCTTCCAGGCAACCTTTGGATGGAGAGGAGTAATTATAAACAACATTTAGTATAATTTTTAGACAGAATTCAACATTTTTTACAATGAAACTTGGAGTCAAAAACAACTAGAGCGTACCTAGGAGGAAGGGGGGGAGGGTTAAGGATTCCAGATGCTTCCTTGAAAATTGCATACCTTATAATATATTTTATGATAGCTTTTGAAATAACCGCGTAGAAGCAAGCGCTACAATCGCCACAAATCTGACTTGCACCCTTCCAGGCCAGACGCTGGGTACGACCACGCTAATCAAAACAACAATACTATTTTGAGGCTTCCATGTGACGCGGCGGGTTAGGATCCCAAGTCATTATGGGATGTTCAGATTTTCCTGCATTTCTCCCTGCATAAATAAACTTTTTTCTATGCAACTTAGAGTGGCAAACAAGCTGACGGCCCACTCGATGGAAAGTGGTAACCGTCGCCTATAGACATGAACAGTACTATGGACATAATAGAGTATACTGTTTCACCCATGATACCCCCATGCGTTGCCATTCCTGAGGACTACTGTAAAGTTATCACAATATCATTATAATTGATTGGGTAGGATATTAATGATTAATAAAATATACTAGTCAAATATTTAGATAGACGTAACAAGACAATAATATAAAATGTTTGAGCAGATTTCAACAGAATTTAGTAATCTCGCAGTACTATGCGGATTAACACTATAATTATCATCTGTGTTACCATTATTAAACAACCGAACTTAAATTTCATTGTATTTGTACCTATTCGTTTTGTTTTAATGTAATTATGTTTTATTTATTTTGTGCAAATCGACTCTATATATATATATATATATATATATATATATATATATATATATATATATATATATATATATATATATACGCCAGCTACTAACTGTCCACTGCTGAACATAGGCTTTTTTTCATTATACATCCCGTATTGCCAGTAGTAGTAAGGTAAATATTTACAATAAAATATATGACTTAAGGTACATAACGGAAAGATAAGAAAAAAACAAATTTGAAATAGAAGGAATTATTTTGTGTCGTTCATTTTGTGGCACGTGGCAAATCTAGCGAAAGCCGATAAAATCCTGAAAATAATATCGATTTAGTGAAAAAAATATTTCATGTTTAGATAAAAATCTAAATTCGCATATGGCAACCCTATCTGTAACTATATATATATATGAGTATAGTATCCACTTTAATCACCTTTAAGACCCGAAACCTCACAACAATTAGTCAATCATTCAGTTAAATAACTATAGCCTGACAAGTAGCTATCTAGACATGCCCCACTTTCATATGAAAGCTGCGGTTTTATACAGCAATCGTATTGAGCATTGTTCGGCAGGTAAATTACGTTATGTACCAACTACGTATAGGAAGTTATGACCACATATTGCAAATCATTGTTTTTGTTTTGTTTTCAAAAGTTCTTTATTTATCATAAGTGTTTACAAATATAATAAATTCCAGTGTACGTAAGCCTAGAATTTACAATCAGCCATAAATCGTTTGGCGAGTAATATACACTCCTTCAAACATTTAAAATAGAGATACAAGTATCTATAAATCTACACAACATAAAAAACTTACATTACATGATGTAACTTATTGATTATAATCATAAAATAAACACAAAATGCACATATTTGTAAATTATGCATTATAACAAAAAAAAAATCATACAATTATTTTGGGAGGGTAGTTTGAACCCAAATAGTACCAAGTTGGTAACAGGTAGCAGTAAGTAAGTAAAGTAAGCAGGTAGGTACCAAGCGGCAGGTATCAGCAGTCATGACTGTCGAGAACTGTGCGAACAATAGAAACAGAAATGGTGCGTGCCATCTTAATCCTTACTTCAGTATGCAAAAAGAGTGATTACGGTCTGAAGTAAAATATTATTCGAAGTTTAGAAACCAGTGATGGGGCAATTTATATCTTTTATATTTATCGATAAAAGGTAAATTGCTGGTTCGTGTTATACAGATCCTATTAATTAGTGGATTGTTGTGTTTTATATTAGATTTAAGATAAAATTTTTTGTATAAGTTATAAATAAATTGTCTAATAGTAGGAAAACTAATTCGAGTGTGGAGCGTAATTAAATTAGTATAATATGGTGTATTAAAAGCCTGTTTAAGGACTTTATTTTGAACAGTTTGTAACTTTTCTATATTAGAAACACTAGTATTACACCATACCGGGCAAGCATAAGTTATACAGGGTCGAATTAAAGTTGAATATATATGTAATTTAGTGTGAGGGCTTAGAGGTGACCTACGTTTTAAAACGCGATTCAATGCATTAATAGCTGTAAATCCTTTGATACGTAAATCATGAATATGATCATTCCAATTTAATTTCTTTGTTAATTTTAAGCCTAGATATTTAACTGAAGAACTCCAAGGAATATCGACACCATTTATATTAAGTTGTCTTTTAGGAATTGTCTGTCTTCTTGTAAATAATATTGCTTCTGTTTTAGAAGCATTAATTTTGAGTTTCCAAGTTTTGAAAAATGTAATGAGGAGATCGATTGAGAGTTGAAGTCTACTAATAACTAAGTCAAGGTCCCGGTCGGATGTAAATGAAACAGTATCATCAGCATAACAAGCTAAATTTGTACGCGTTTGTATGGGAATATCGTTTAAAAATAAAAGGAACAAATACGGGCCTAAATTAGAGCCCTGGGGAATCCCAGCAGGCATATGTTTTGCAGTAGATGTAAAGTTCAAGATGTGAACCCTAAAATAACGGTCAGTTAGATAAGATTGTATAATTTTTACTAACGGTAGTGGTATGCTATTAATAATAAGCTTATGTAGAAGTCCATTGTGCCAAACAGTATCGAAAGCTTTTTCTATGTCTAACAGAAACATACCTGTAGTATTATTTAAATTCAAATTATAAGAGATAATTTCAGTGACCCTAGCTAGCTGCTGAACGGTTGAATGTTTTTGGCGGAAGCCAAATTGTTCATTAATTAGTAAGTCCTCCGAAGCACGTGATAGACGATATAGTATGATAGACTCAAACACTTTACCTAAACAAGGTAACAAACTAATGGGTCGATAATTTTCAGGGCAACTGGTGTCTTTACCATGTTTAGGTATACCAATAATTTTTGCCGTTTTCCATTGAGATGGAAAGTAACCAAGAGCTAAGCAGCCGTTAAAAATCTTTGTCAAGAGAACAATGCACTTTTGTGAGAGATTTTTTATTAATATATTTGGTATATCATCCGGACCCGGCGATTTACGCGTCTTAAGCTTAGAAACACGTTTACGCACTTCTGATGGGCGTACTAGTGACTGAAAGCTATCAATTCTGTATTGATTCAGTACGGATAATGATTTAGTAACTTCGCTATCCATGTTACTATTCCAATCAAGCGTTAGTGACATATTAGAGGAGAATGCATCAGACATAACCTTACATTTATGCTCAGTGTCGGTTATTAAAGATCCATCATTCAATCTTAATGTAGGAATGGGTAGATCTAAAGTACACTTCTCCTGCTTAACAAGACGCCACAAGTCGCTACTGGGATTATCTACCTTTTTAAGTTTATTTGACCAAACATTATCGTTATACTCCGTAAGAGAATACTTAATTAAGAACTTGAGATGATTTATTTCACTATTAATCTTTTTGCGGTTCGTCGGGTCTTTAATTTTCAATGCCTGTCTACGGAGACGATTTTTCGCCTGGATTAGACGTTTGATACGCCGGGGTAAACTTTTATTAAGATCTGGATTTGTAATTGGAACTGTATCATCTCTCGCCTTTATTATAACATCTTGAAGATGTTTTATATTACAATCAATTTCATCTTTAGTGCGAAAGATACAGTTATTTAAAGTTATGTTGTTATCTAAGTACTGACGGAAACTCTTCCAATCAGCCTGAGAATAAATAAATTTCCTACTTACAATTCGGTTAACAGAGAAGTTTATATCAAAATATACAGGGAGGTGATTTGAAGAGAGAGCAAAAATAGTGCAGACATTATTGATATTATGGACGTTTTTACTCAAGATTAGATCAGGAGTAGACGGAGTCAACTCCGCTCGATAATGAATAAGAGTTGGTGCAGTGGGAGCATGGACTATGAAGTCACTTTGTGTCATAAGATCAAACAACCTTATACCATGTCTATTAACAGGACCAGAACACCAACAGTTATGCTTAGCATTAAAATCACCTGCCAATATAACTTTAGTACCTGAATTCAGTAGTAAGTTAATGTCTGCTGTTAACAGTTCGAGATTGGGTGATTGATAGACTGAGTAAACTAATAGTTTACCGTTTGGATAATTTATGGAAATACCGATAGCTTCTAGATTTATCGTATTTATTTGAGGTAGTAAACTATGTTCAATATTTCTTCTAACTAATATTGCTACACCTTGTCCTTTACCACTATTCCGTTTATCAAGACGATAACAATAAAAGCCCTTAATATTAAAAGAGGCACGTTCAGACAATCTAGTTTCGCACAGCGCGACTATGTCAATATCGAGATCGCTTACCACTAAGTCTGCAAGTTCCTGTCGCTTACTACGGACACCGTCTGCATTCCAATAAAGTACTTTGACTTTTTTAGACATATTGACCTAAATGTGACAAAATCAGTATAATTTTATCTGTCATCGTTTCACAGCTATTAAATTCTTGTTTAATAGACTTTATTATTTTTAATATATTTAAAATTTCCTTTGCAAATCATTGGTTTCTATTTTGCAGTGTAATTTGAAAGTATTGTATTGTAACAGCTTTGCTCCTAACTAATGTGGGAATTATTGCGGACTTAAAATGCCTGAAGTTGATTATCATACTAATTGTATCCAATAGCTTTGCCTGTATGAATCATAAAGTATACTCACAAGTATCTTACTTATTATTTACTAGCGGGTCGTCCCGGCGTCGCATGGGTGGTCATTTTTAACATTTCTCTTCACTGCTCTGCTCCTATTGATTGTAGCGTGATGAAAAGTATACTATAACTTGCCCAGTAGTATGAAGAATAATTGTACCAAGTTTCGTTAAAATCCGTCGAATAGTTTTTGTTTCTATAACGAACATACAGACAGACAGAAAAAATTTTTACTGAATGCATTTTTGGCATTAGTATCGATCAGATTTCTCTACAGATTTATTATAAGTACTTTATTGCACTATATGAAAATAATAAATACAGTAAATTTTAAAAAATGATACAGTAGACGGTTTATATGATTTTTTATTTATTTTATATCAGGGGTTCCCAAACTTATTTTGTCTTCTGGTTCTAAAAATATTTTATTCTCAAAGTGGAATAAAATATTTTTTAGAGCCCCCATTTTTTCACCTACTTTTTTTATTTATTATCACAAAATACAGAGTTACAGAAATTATGTTGTATTCGCATACTTAGCATTATTTACTGTTATATTACTTAAAAACCACTATTACTTCAAGATCAACAAACCACCCCCCAAGGCTCTACACAACGCCCCCATTTTTTTCTGGGTCTCTCACCGCCCCCTTTAGGCCTGTAGCGCCTACAATATCACCCTCATTGGGAAAGGCTGTTTTATATTTATGATGATGAATAAATGGTGATGATGATAGTAGTAGATTTTATCGAAACAACTGGTATTATTTCCTACTTGATACTTCTTATTTATCTAGTATTTATATCATAAATTTGCGTCATTTCAAATCATATTATTTCTTTAAACTTTTATACCACAAACTCCACATCCTTCTTACCATATCGGCCTTTTGCTATCCACGTTCACCGGTGAATAAATATCTCCCCTATAAAACACTATAAGGGACGATCCTAAGTCACTTGCATCCATCAAATCCACGCAACACATTTGCGGTTGTCGTTTTATCTAGATTAGGAAACATCTGGCGAGTGTATAAAAACGGATTGTAGAAATACCTCACGGTACCGTAAAAAGCACATTATATATTTATATAACAAGGTACACTTTTGAATTGTTGCAAGGATTCTTTTAAATCGACTTCAAAAAGTAGGAGTTATTCGATTCTTGTTATCATTAGAACTTAGATCCTCCAGATATATTAACAAATATTACTAACAAATACTACTACTATCGTCATAATTATCATATGAGCCTATAATCGCTTACTGTTGAACATAAGTCTCCCCCTTGGGGGGTTCTACCAGTAGTTGCCACGCTTAGCAGGCGGATTAGCAACCGCAATCAGGCTTAAGAGATGTTTAAGAGGGACGCTGCTGTCCATCCCTCGCCCTCCTTAGTCGGCTCTTACGACACCCACGGGAAAGGAAAGGGTGGCCTATTCTATGCCGGGACCATACGGCCACTATTATTATGCCAATGAGTAATTGTGAAAATTCGTGAGATTGTGTGGATGGATGGCTATTTCTCTTTCTCTTTCAAGCAAAAACTACCTAACACCGTCTGTACATTATCTTACCAAAGTATACCTAACAACAATGCCATTATCAGTATTTCAGAAACAATTGTACTTTTTTCAATAAAAGATCCATCGACATCGTCATATCAGGCGTTATCTGTCCACTGCTGAGCATAGGCCTAAAAAAAGAATTTATGTTCTGTGACATATCGTATTGTTTTTTTAATTAAAACTTTATTCAGTTAAAACACGGTATAATTTAGAATACATTCCAAAATAACAAGAATTCTGTTGTATTTTTTTACACGTTGTTACCTTTTAACTCGGTCAGTTCTAAACCGATTTGGAAAATTCTTTTTTTATCTGAAAGGATATATTTATAGATTAATCCCATAGAAACTTTATCAAAATCGGTTCAGTTGCTTAGTTTTTAGATTAAAAATTGAAGGATTTGTCGCCATAGTAGTCCGTTTTTTTGTAGGACATTATATATACGGGTGGCCCATAAGTCCTTAGTAATGAAAAAAATTTATTAAAATAAAACTAATTACACTATGAATAATATTTTATTTGTAAATATAGCTAGAAAAACAGGAATTATTTTTTGTAAATAACGTCGTCCAAATGTAATCCGTTACAGTCACGGCACTCTTGCAAACGCCTTCTGAAATTGTCGATGACTGCGCGGCACGTCACTGCTGAAATGCTTGCCATTTCTCTGCGGATGTTTTCTTTTAGGTCATTAATTGACCGCGGGTTAGAGTCGTACACTTTAGCCTTAAGGTAGCCCCACAAAAAAAATCCATTGGAGTCAGATCCGGGCTACGTGGTGGCCAGGAAATGTCTCCTCACTTAGAGATAACTTTGTTTGGAAAAAATTGACGGATAACGGGCATAGCAGTATTGGAGGTGTGGGAAGTTGCTCCACCCTGTTGAAACCATGTTCGGGCATTAAAGCCTGGAAAGTTTTGCAATTTTTGTGTGAAAAACTCTTACGAGTTGACTGTGTAGGATTTTCACGAATAGATTGTGCCACTGTGTCGATGTTTTGTTCCGTACGTGATGTCCTTGGGCGACCCAACGGCGGTTTATCTAACGTCGAACCGGTCTCCTCGAACTTAGCAACCCAATTCTTAATCGTTTGGAGAGCTGGGGTGTCATCAAAGTTGTATAAACCTTTGTGTTCTCGAAATTTACGCCTCGCAACGGTTGCCGAATTGTTGTTTTGATAAAACTCGCGCACACAAAACGCACGGTCCGCTCCGGTGAAACGCTCCATCGCGACTAAATTCCCAGAAACCGAAGTTACTGCCCCCGCTTCCCCTGCACCGCTCACGCGCGCCGTTTTCGTTTAATTCAAATTTTACTTTTCTAAGGACTTTTGGGTCACCCTGTACATGAAACTTAGAATTGCAAAAAAGCTGATTGCCCCTTTGGATAGAAAACGATAATTGTCGCTAGTGGACGTCATAGATACTCCTCATATTTTTGGAGACTATGATGTTATGCCTCCATTCTAAGTAATTTTATTGCTATAATTCGAATCTTTCCATTGAAACACAGCTGTTTTACAGCAGAATTACAGGTAGGATAGAGTTGCCTATGGAAACTTTTTGGTAAAAATCAGGTTTATAAATATCGATCAGAAGTTTGAAAAAAAAACTTTAATTTATTTTTTTTAATATGTGATAATGGAATGGCAGCCCCACCCGCGCTACCGGTATACACCGGAGGGGCACCAGTGAAGGATGATAGGTGAGGATGAAGCAGGTCAGTTAGCCCATCGTGACGAATTCAACAAAAATTCTTCACGATGGTTTCCAGGGGGAATCACGTGGACGTCGACCTAATAGGGCATACTGTTCGCAATAGGGCATTCAAACTCCATTGCTAACAATTCCATTCCCTCCAACGATAATGTATTTGATATTAATTAAGATGTAACTGAAAGAAACCTTACCATTAGGAAAAGTAATTGACCCGAACAACTTTCTTAAAGTTGGAAGGTTGGAATACAAAAAAGTAATACTTCATAAAAAGTGCGCGATCATGCTGGAGAAAGTTATTCAGTTTGGCGAATAGAGAGATTATAATAGTGAATTTAACGTATTAGCTTTCCATCATCATCAAGATACAGCATTGACACCGCTGGGTATGGATTCTTTCTTATAATAGCAGGACACAATCACAGGGTTTGTCAGCAGTTTTTGTATGTTTGTACGTTTGTTCACGCAACAACTGCTGCACCAAATTGATATGTTTCTGGATTTCCTTAAAATATGGTGTATACTTTAATTGAATTGGTTATCAAAAAATGGTCATTTAACCCAAAAACCACGTATACGAAGTTGCGGACAAAGCTAGTCTTCACAAAGTTTCACGTTAGTCAATCCCGATGAGTTTACAGTTTTTTTGTGCAATTTAGAATGGCAAACAAGTTGACGACCTACCTGATGGAAAGCAGTAACCGTCGCTTATAAACATGAGCAGTACCATCAACATAATAGAGTATAGTGTTTCGTCCATGATACTTCCTATGCGTTGCCATTCCTGAGATCTAAGGTGTTACTCCTTTGTACCCTGTAAATTCACTGCCATATCCCACCCTTCAAATTGAAACACAGCCAAGCAAACACAACTGTTTCGGTAGAAACACGAATAGGACAGAGGTGCCCAAGCAAACGACTTTGGTATAAAGTCTTCCTCTGGTAAAACTAAATTAACTGCATTCCATGAACATGTAGATATTGTTGAATTATTTAGTTATTATAATGTCTAGTTAAGAGTTAGGGACGCCGTCTGTGTATAAATCGGTATAAAGCAACATCTTGTCCATTCAGCAAGATAGCTAATTTGCTTAGTACAATTACCCGTTTTATTGCAGCAGAAGCCACTTTGTGGGTACACAAATGGCTGGCTTAATGTGATATAATTCACTACTGGTTGGTTACGTTGATAGCGTTAATAAAACAATAAAGATTTAAATATGAAATTTTACAGTTAGCATTTAGCCCTCTACTTCGTATGCTTGGATTCTAGAAGAAAAAAACTAATAATAGATATAAAGCCTCTGGTTGGCATATGATTTTGCCGTGTGGTCCCGGCATAAAATAGACCACCCCTTCCTTTCCTGTAGGGGTCGTAAGAGGTAGCTAAGGGAAATTAATGGTCGAAGGATGGGCAGCAGTATTTTTCTTAGAAAATCACTAAAATCTAACTGTGGTTGCCAATTCGTCTGCCAAGCATGGCATGGAGGTTTGTGTTCAGTAGTGAATAGTAAACGGCTGTTATGATGATAATGATGATGATGGCATATCAAGTTAAAATATGCCAAACTTACTATGTTTGTCGTTTCCGACAGTTGTTTCGACTTCATCCGGAAGCCTTCTTTAGAAGGAGTACGGCGTTTTACGTCACAGCGTCTCGTCCCGTGCATATGTTTTAAAAATAATATAATTTCATAACTGATTGATACCTGCTGCTGATTTTCACCACCGTACAACCCGCCACTAAAGTTTCATCCCAATCATCTAGACGAATGGTGGTCTTCCACCGTGCGTTTTTCAAGGCACTTTCTTTCACGCACAACCATTCTTTGGAATCAACTTCCAGCAGCAGTATTTCCGAACCGATACTGCAACATAACCTTTAAGAAAAGAGTATATTCCTTTTTAAAAGGCCGGCAGCACAATTGCAATGCCGCTGGTGTTGTGGGTGATCATGGGCGGCGGAAGTTACTTACCATCAGGTAAGCCGCATGCTCGTTTGTCCCCTGTGTTGTAAAAAAAAACTGACGGTAAATTACAGCTGCAGGCTGAAATTAGGCTGCAATTAGTGCTGTGGTATTCGGTCTGTGTTGTAAAATTGGTAACTAATAGGGTAAACGTTATATTGTCTCCTACCACGGTAGTGGGGCAATATTGAGTCCATTTTTTTCTTATAGATATAAAAACAATTTTATTTCTCAGAATATCAGTATTTTGCTCTTTTTAGGGCAAAGCAATAAGCTGAGTTGTGACCATTTTGTGTTACTGTGGACACACGCATGAAGGGGAAAATTGTTACATTTTTTATACATTTTGTTTTTTTTTTTTATTTTTGGTACAAGTATCTTTTTTTTTATCTTTTTTCACTGTGCATTTATGTCTATTGTTGTTTGTGTGCTGTAAGTAATGCAAATAAATTATCTATCTATCTATCTATCTCATGTTGGACCAAACAATACACACTGCACGAGATCGCCATCAAAGAACCTTCGCTTATCAGCTCTTTGAGCTATATGAGCAGCCCATTGCCACTTCAGCTTGCTAGCTAGCTTGCTAGCTTGCAGCTATGAAGGAACGTACGAAAGGCATTGAAAACAAAAATTTAAATATTTTGTTTTTTTATTTTATTATATATTATTAAGCGACTTCTAAAAAAAGGAGATTACCACTTTCCATCAGGTGGGCCGTCAGCTTGTTTGCCATTCTAAATTGCATAAAAAAACTTATTTTAACTTTTGACTTTGTAGTCGTCTCTTTGGGTACCTTCGTCCCATTCGTGTATTCCGTTGTGTTTGTATGTATGTGTTTCGGTTCGAAGGGTGGGATTGGCAATGCATAAAGGGTATCATAGATGACACCATATACTTTGTTATGTCGATGATACAGTACATGTCTATAGGCGACGGTTACTACTTTCCATCAGCTTGTTTGTCATACTAAGTTGCATACAAAATATTCTTCAAGCCACGTAGCCAGATGAGAAACATGTTATATATGTAGATAGTAGGCTAGTATTCTTGTTTAATGGAAAGAGACACGTGTCCACTGGGACGTAAATGCGTTGTTACGTACAGGCGAAGTAAAAAAGTAGTAAAAAGTGGACGACGCAAGAGTAAGGAAAGTATGTTGGTGTATAACTTAGCGGTCACTTGCTATAAAAACTCGACCCGTGCTGGACATTGATTCTAACTGTACATGTAATCACATCAGTTACAGATAATATTATATTATCTGTGGTTATATTTTATTTCAATTTCGATCGCCTTACAGTGCAGTGGTAAGCGTTGCTTTGCCTAAAATTCCGGGTTTGATTTCTATTCGGTACTACAAAACGTATTGAATTGATGCTCGCAAAATATGATCTCCTACTTCTAGAAACTTTTTTATGGATTCCATAGTTAGGATAGTTTCTTTCTAACTGACTTCAAAAACAAGGAGCAAAGTGTTTGTTAAAGTGCATGATAATTCGAATTCCTACAGGAATAAATTGCTGAAGCACTTTGTACAATAATCTAATAAAAATTAACTCTAAATTATCATAATATATATATATTTTTTTTAATATTTTTTAATTTAATTCACTTATAATCATATTTTCTGATATTGCTCACAACTTGGGTTGCATGTTTGTTTTTATAATTTACTTAATTTTCTCGCACTGTACAACTATGTTAAAGTGAATGCTGTGAATACCTATAATAGGCATGTGCATTAATATTGTATTGTATTTAATGTTGTTATACCTATATGTTACAATGCAATATGCTGTTGGTGTTCCTTAAATAAATAAATAAATAAACTCGTTTAGTTGTAAATCGATTTGGATTTTTTTTTTCTGAAAGTATATACTTACAGATTGGTCCCAAAGTATTTTTTTTAATTTAATTTTAGTAGTTAAAACATAAAAATAACTAATTTTGCCACAGTTCAAGTCGGTTTTTTTTTGCGGTACACAATTTTTATTTATATATTATTGTAATGTAAAACATGTAAGAAACGCTAAAGAATGCTAAACGAATGCTAATTGTTATTTCATAGATTCTTCTCTTCACAATTCACGGGTGGATTTAAAACGTACTTCCCTTATAATTCAGTATTAATAATTATTATAATTAGTAACAAAATATATATAATGTATTTATTTATTTATTAGCGCTAATGTAGGATGGTAGCGATAATATTGGATGGAATGAATTATCCACCGACATATTTTTTTTGTGGATGAAAATGGAATGGTAACTCCATCTGTGACATGTATACCAATGCCACAGGTAGTGGGGTTGGTGGTATACACTGGCGGGGTACCAGTGAAGGATGATAGATGAGGATGAAGTCAGGTCGTTTGACTTTTCGTGAAGAATTCACCAAAAAATAATCACGGTTGATACTAGGGGTATAGCGTAAAGGTTGACCTTTATACTGCCGGCCATGGGGCCTCTAGTCCCTATTAGTAAAACTCCTTCATATGTTTGTGTTGCAGTCGAGGTGTCCTGCGGTAATACGGTGCAGAACAACCTGACATACTTCATGTCTCCCGGGTTTCCAGACCTCTGGAACGGGGAGGAAGACTGTGATATCACCATACACAAGGTTACTGAGGGCATCATGCAGCTGAGAGTAGACTTTGTACATTTCACTATCGTAAGTTATTGATTATTACTTATTTACTAATATTTGTCATATAGTGAGGTTAAAGATATGGCCTGGAACTGGACTGAAGCTGGCTGGAAGAAAATGCATGAATTAGTTTCACCGACAATAGGAAACTCTTAAACGAAAACAGATATAATATTTTAAATGTGAAAGTAAGTTTTTTTTTTTTAAATGTATGATAATGGAATGGCAACTCCGCCTGCGCTTTCGGTATACACTGACAGGGCAGTGAAAGATCACAAGTGAGGATGAAAGCAGGTCAGTTAGCCCATCCTTACAAATTCAATTAGAATTAACCGCGACGGTTTCCAGGTGGAACCACGTGGAGGTCTACCTGACACGTAAAGGGACTTTTTCACCCCATTAATAACAATCCCTTTCCCCCTGTTTCATGTTACCACATAGCGGTTTCACAGCTTAACCAACCACTATTAAATTTGGTGTATATGTACTATACAGGATGGAGTAGCTGCTTTCTATTTGGGACGGTAATCCAGTAATTATATTCCGGTCACGCGAACAAAGTCGCGGGTAAAAGCTAGTAATAAATAATCCCATGTAAAAAATAAATATGTATGAGACATGGGATGAAATTGAAGCTGTTGGGTGTATGTAAAGAAAAGTAAGTCTACCCTTGATGTAGAAAATATTAGGAAATTCATAAATCAAAAAATCAAAAACGACAAAAAAAAAATCTTGAACCGTTTCTTCAGGGTCAGTAACGCGCGCGTAACGTCCCTGGTATTACAGGCGTTTATAGGCTACGGTAACCGCTTACCATCAGGTGGGCCTATTACTTATTTACCACTCGAGTGGTGTAAAAAAATCTAGACAAAATTCAACAATTTATTATTTATATTATATTCGATTTGAGAAGAAGAATTTGTATTTTTATTTATAATTTTTTTTGTTTTTCAATCACCAATTTATACATATATATATGTATATTTTGTAGGGCCAGCCAAATAGAACAACAGGTGAATGCGACGAAGACGCCATGATCCTGGGGGAAGGCGCAAACAACTTCACAGTGTGTGGACAGAATCACGGGCAGCACTGTAAGAATTCACAATATTATATTCTTAATATTGCTTGAAGCTAGAACATTATTATAAAATTAAATCTCTTATTTTTTTACATTATTTTTTTTTAGTATATTATACATTAACGAATGAAAGAGAGAAACGCGACACGGAGGAGTTAGCCGGCGCGAGAGGCACACGGCTGCGCATACGCATCCGAGGCAGCGAGATGCCCCGGATATGGCTCCTGCGTCTCGCGCAGATGCCCCTCGCACACTCCGCACCACATGACTGTCTGCAGTGGTACAGAGAAAATAATGGTACGTTGTTTTACACACATTAAAATATGTCTTTTTTTTATACAACTTAGAATGGCAAACAAGCTGACGGCTCACCTGATGGAAAGTGGTAACCGTCGCCTATAGACATGAGCAGTACCGTGGACATAACAGAGTACACTGTTTCGCCCATGATACCCCCATGCGTTGTCATTTCTGAGGATTCAGGTGTTATTCTTCGGTACCATATAAATGCACTGCTATATCCCATCTTTCAAACCAAAACACAGCCATGCAAATACAACTGCTTCACGGTAGAAATACGAAATTACTTTTGTACAAACTCTGCCTCTGGTAAAAGTTTTATTATTTCTGTCTACCCATTGTTGTCTACTCGTGGCCGTGTGGTCCCGGCATAGAATAGACCACCCCTCCCTTTCCGTAGGTGTTGTAAGAGGCGACTAAAGGAGCTTAATGGTGGAGGGATGGGCAGCAGCATCCCTTTTAGAATATCACCAAAGTCTGTGGTTGCACATCCGCCTGCCAAACATGGTAATAACTGGTATAACCCCCACTTTTCAGAAGGTTATGTTCAGTTGTAGACAAAGCTAGTTGTTCTTACTTATTGACCTAGAATAACTATACTTATTCTTATCAAACAATGGTGTATATCAGTGTTTCCCAACGTAAGGCCCACGCCCCACATGGGGGCAGTTTGGTAGTTAAGGGGGGGGGGGGCAATTAAAATGGACTCGAAGCGATTTTAACCTTCTTGCTAGTGCCAAATTTAACAAAAAAAGTAAGTTAAAAAATAAATGCTGTAAATATTTATTAGGTTTAATTTTGACGTTACCAAAATATCAACTGGGCGATTAGAGTCGTCAAGTAAACTTTGTTGGGAAAAATTATGTATGGGGACATAAAAATTTTAGAAATGTTCAAGTGGGATATGGCACAAAAAAGTTTGGGAAACAATGGTGTATATAATTGACTTCAGAGAAATGCCAGTAATATAAACTCATATTACGAGATGAGATTCATTCAGAGCGTCTTCAAAGGGCTTTTACGCCAATGACAGGGCTTTATAACTTAGAAATACAAGTGTCTGTCAGTTTGTAAATACAGGTTGAATTATTACAGTGTTGTTATTGTAGCGGTTTTATCTCACTGGATGGAATTATTTTTTTTAATGGATGACAATGGAATTGTAAAGCCGAATGCGCTAACGGTATACACTGGCGGAGTACCAATGAGAGATGATAGGTGAGAATGAAAAGGCAGATCAGTTAGCCCATTGTGAAAAATACACCAGGAATTCAGCACGATGGTTTCCAGGGGGAACACGTGGTGGTCGACCTGACAGGGTATAATGCTAGCAGTTGCACTGGCAGTCCGCATTACTAATAATCCTTTCCTCCCAGATGGTATGATTGTGGTTCAGAGTTAACGCTGAGTATCTGTTTCGCCCATGATACTCCCCATGCGTTGCCATTCCTGAGGACTCAGGTGTTATTCTTTTGTACCCAGTAAGTTCACGCTAAATTGGTCTAAATAAGACCACAATATTTTTTTAGAAATTCTAATCTGTCTGTCTGTTTGCGGTTTTTTTTTTCAGTTAGGTTTTTGAAGGTCTAACTTAAAATTTGGAAGTTTCGTAAAAAAAATGGTTCGCCGTTTAGAAGTGGTAAATTCAATTAATTTTTCTACTTGCGTATTCCACACGAAGTAGCAGGCAAAAAGCCAGTAATATAATAAAATTGTGTCATAAAAAATAAAATGAAAGGAAAAACAAAAAAAAATACAAGTTAAATTGAATTTTCTTTCATTGTAGTTACTCTTTTCCTTTCTTCTGTAATATTATACTAGATTTGTCATATTTTCTTGTGTGTGCTATATATATATATATATATATATATATATATATATATATATATATATATATATATATATATATATATATATGTATGTATGTATGTGTATGTATATGTTAATTTTATTATTTCAGCCGTTAACTACTACTGTCCACTATTGGACATAGACCTTCCCAATAAGGGGAGTAATTACCACGCTTGGCAGGCGGGTTGGCAACCCGCTTTTAGGGTAGGCTTTTAGAGATATTTTAAGAGGGACGCTGCTGTCTATCCCTCGCGCTCCCTTAGTCGCCTCTTACGACCACCAGCGGAGTGTGTTGGTTGCTTTGAAGGAAGCTGGCGTGATGATATGGTGATATTTTAAATAAAATACAAAAATTGTTCACAGCACTGTATCATCTCCGATGTAGCGCGGAGAAGAAAGGCGGTTGTTGCCATATTACATAAAATATAAAATTTATTCTAGTGTTGGAATATAAAAGGTTGCAACAGATCTGAAAAAAAATTCAGTTAAAATTTAAAATGCATTCTTCTAGGTACAATAAAAACTTTCAACTACGCAGTCAACGGGCGCCACCTGTCGGGACACGATTACAGAGCGTGCATAAGGCACAACGTGGGCTACTGCTCAGTGAGGTACACGCCGTGTGACAGCCGCTCCTTCAGGATCGGATCTGGTGGCGATCAAGTCCAGAATACCGATCCAGGTTAGTCCACAATTAATCTATATATATATATATATATATATATATATATATATATATATATATATATATATATATATATATATATATATATAATAAAATCGCAACTGCTCGCTGTCTGTACATAGAATAAATATAAGAAAAACTATTATAGGGGGGCTTTGTGAACGCTACAGAACCCAAAACAATGATTTTTAGAATTTTTGTCTGTATGTCTATACGTTCGTGCGCGCTAATCTCAGAAACGGCTAAACCGATTTGAATGTGGTTTCCACTAATGCGTCGCAGTTTGCTCGACTTACTATTTGGTGTTTGTTTCATTTCAATCTGATCATAAATAAAAAAGTTATGTCAATCTAAAAAATCACATATAATATGCTATAAAATAACCGATCAGTTGAATTGGCTGAAACTTTACGTAAGTTGTATATCATACTAGCGACCCGCCCCGGCTTTGCACGGGTGCACATTACATCACATCACATTAAAAACCTCTAAAATTATCAGTGTTTCTCTACTATACTATGCATGTA